>NC_083762.1:11695903-11715903 GCF_963514075.1 Conger conger | reverse complement strand
AATGTCAGCACCCTGTAAATATCTCCCTTGCACAGACCCTCGTTGGAAAAAACTGCGACAAGCCAACTACATTGTAATATGCAGATTTGCCTGTATAAACTGCTATTAAAAATAAGACACATGTCAATCATCTAAGAAAAATAAACATGCTGTGATATACCATAGTATTGGATATTTGAATTTAATTAAACAAATAGCTATAGTTATAGGTCCTGCATGCTTTAAGAACATTAAAAAGTACCCAGAGGCTTAGGTGGGAGCTTCCTATTTTAGTGGCGTTAATCCACAGTTACCTCAATGCTGTTGATAAATAAATGTTATTATTGCATAAAATTACGAACTCATATTTATTTTCCAATTTTCATTCAGCCAAATAAAGGATTTAAAAATGAAATGTCACTCTTAAAGGTTCCTTAACCTCAGAAAACTCAGAATGAGCAGAATTCCTTCATAAAACAGCAAACTGTACGGAAGCCTTAATCTTCTGAACCATTCTTCAGTTTTAATCGATCGGAAAAAAAACAATTTTAAGTCACATTTCAAAGAAACGTTGACGAGTGGCAGCCCTGCAATTAATCAGATTCCGCCGTTTGCATTAGCATGGTAATAAAACCGCCACTGATAGACAGCAAATCGCACTGACAGGGGAGGAATCCTAATCACGTTCTGTTTTGAACGAGAGACCCCGCTGTTTAGTAAAATTAGAGCGATTGTCCATTTAAACGTGCTTAATAAGTACAAATTCCTCCAAGAGCACAGGCCATATTGTCATCATAAGTCAGCAATCAAGTGCTGCCAAGGCATGAACCCACTCGGGGGAGAGATTTAACACGTCTGGAGTCCCGTAGCTTCACACAGTGACAAGGGGACTGGAGCCATCCCACGACACAGCATCGCACAATTTTAATTAGCGTACGCATCTTCTCAAGTGACATCCCACAACTCCTGCATAATAACAACAGCAGACAGAACAAACAGGTACAGGATTCTATTTAAGATGTTTCATTTTAAAAATGCATATCAGGCATATGTTGGACTTTCAGTGTCTCTTCTTAACATTTGTTTCAGTGGTGGCGTGATTTCCCAGGCGAGATTAAGACATAAGGTACTAATAATCATTGGTGCAATAATAATAATAATAATAATAATAATAATAATAATAATAATAATAATAATGCTACACAACACCTAATCATGTTTACCCTGCTGGAGGAAAATGCTCAAAAAAATGCTAGGCTGGTAGCTGGTTGACCAGTTCAGACCAGCTTCATGCTCAACATGATTTGACCCGCTCAAGGTGTGTTTTGAAACAGTTGGGAGCCGGTCATAGCTGGATCTTACACCAGGGTGTAGACTGCTACTCTACACCTTATCACCACCCACTCCTCCACAGAAGCCCGTTCATATACTGGTCACACAAACCGGGCTGCTTTAAAAAGAGAATTGGAGAACTGGAAAAAGAACGAGGGATCTCCCCCGTGCAATCAAACCGCTAAAAGCTCCAGAGAAATATACACTCCCAACAGCAAAGAAAAGAGAGAGCAGGCCGTCTCTACTGGGACTGCAGCGCTGGGGTTAAATAAGGAAACTGCCTTTGATCTGAAATTCTACCACTAGTAAAACAGATATGAGGCCGCCGGTCGCTCTAACACATTTCCTTTTATAAGGGCACAAAATAAAAGCGCAAAATTAGATCCCGCTATAAACAAGAGCTTTCTGCCATCATTTTCACACTTAGCATAGCATGATTAGCATTTTTTTATTCCGGTTGACAGTGTAATCGACAGAAAAATACTATGTTTTACACCTAGAATTTATACACAGTATGATGCTATTTTATTGTTCATATTGCCAGCCAATGCAGTTCCGGAGTATATTTCCCATGACAACACTAAAACCATAACTTGAATTGCTTCAGCACAACATCCATTTATTTCACGGGATTCCTAAAAAAAATTCAATTAAATTGATTTAGCTACATAATAAAATGGACATTTAAACGAAAAAGCTATATGAATTAGCCAACAGGCATCTACTTAAAAGCTTGGTACGCTAAACACTGTAATGTAAATAGAGATAGCAGTGGGATAATTGTTAATAAAACAACTAAATGTTCTCTTGAAATGTTACTGGAGCAATAATCGTTGTATGAAGGCTAGACCGTTGAATTTCCAGAGGAGGTGAGCCAAGAGCAATCCTGCTTTGTCCGCATGCACCCCTGACAAAATGTGACAAAATCCGTTCCACGCATTTGATGTTCTCCAGCACTACATGCGCCACTAAAAGTTTTTAGCGTTCCCTGCTCTGGGACAACGGATGATATTTAGCTTGACAGCTAATTTCGGGACAACCAAGTGGCCATTTAGTGTCCCTGTCAAATACAGAAATAAATAAATAACAGTTCTGAACTATTCGCTGAGGTGTCTACAAAGTCACTCGGCTTCTATCTGGCAACAGCACGAGAGGTAATGCTTATGTTTTCCCGAATGAAAATGTTTTATTATTAAAACATTATGTTGTCAGAATGTCACATAAGCCAGTGGAAAAGCATACCTATGTAAATGGGCCTACAAATTATAGCCATTTGACAAGTGCGTAAATGAGAGCAATGCTGGCTCACTGCCTGGTGATGAACTGCTTACGTTCCACAAACGGACGATGAACAGACCGCGAATCTAGAAGAAAAGGAAATGGCCATTCTACACTCATTGCCAAACAAAGAGGTCATCATGGGATATTTTGATCTCACTGACAGGCTGTGAGAAAAACCGCACTGCTTTCAGACCAGGCAGGGATAAGGTCAACATTGGCCAGACTAAATCAGAACACACTTACAGTTCCGGGTCAAGGTGTACACGTCTGCCCTCTTCACTAGTAGTGTATGAAAACAACACCAATGAGGGGAGACCAGGACTCAAAATACACCAAGTCATTTTCATGAGATACATTTGGACAAAAATATGTTATTATCTAAATCCTACAGTATATGAATATGAATTAATTAATTAATAAATGGATGAATATCCAGCAGCCCAATCATTCCTCAAGCCCGTCCCCATATATGAAAGACATACATAAACACAACTTCCAAGTAATCAGCAATCTGCACCACGGGCGTAAGTGAAGTAACTGACAAACCGCAAAGTACAACATTGAGTATGGTTCAGTTTATGGATAATGCTGCAGGTTTTTATGGTAAGACTCTCTTTAAATAACATACAACGTCTTTCAGTCCAACAGTACCTTTAGCCACACATTTTTTTCATGTTGGTTTTTACGGGGAGAAATGTGCAAGATGAGTTCTCATGAACTTATGTTTGTCCAGCTGCAAATATTTCACATTTTTGCACTGCGCTGGTGTCCAACCACTTTCAGCCGCCTTTTCTCCATTTCCTTTTCTTTCTCGCTTCCTGAAAATGTGTTGTTAATGTAACACCCGGTACACAACCCCACAGGGGTCTGAGAGGAGCGCAACTGACGAACAGCTACACAGCCTCAGCCTTTCTCCAGGCCCCAGAGTGTATCGATTATACACGGCACTGGTGCCACACGCATTCTCTCTCTCTCTCTCTCTGTCTCTCTCTCTGTCTCTCGCTCTCTCTCTCTCTGTCTCTCTCTCTCTCTCTCTGTCTCTCTCTCTCTCTCTCTCTGTCTCTCGCTCTCGCTCTCTCTCTCTCTGTCTCTCTCTCTGTCTCTCGCTCTCTCTCTCTCTGTCTCTCTCTCTCTCTCTCTCTGTCTCTCTCTCTCTCTCTCTCTGTCTCTCGCTCTCTCTCTCTCTGTCTCTCTCTCTCTCTCTCTCTCTCTGTCTCTCTCTCTCTCTCTCTCTCTCTCTCTCTCTCTCGTGCTTCACACACCGTGCCGCTCTGTCCTGGCCCGCTGTGTCAGAACGCACCGCGCGGCTTCAGGGCCGAGGTAATCAGCGGCTTTGAGCGGGAGATAGCGCCAAAGCTTACCGCCGATGGCCCTAGCCGATGATGTCAATGTTCTAGCGGGTCCCCGGAGGGAGGCCAGGCACCCGAAAAATGGGAGATATTGCCCGGGAAGCAGCAGGGGTTAGCGGCAGCCTCTTATTAGCCTAAAGGCTCGTATCTTCAGGAATAAACATGCTCAGGGTCCTCGGCCGTTTGTCACAGTGGCATCGGCGGGCTCGTAAAAGATCCCGGTGTCACCGGCGGGAACAGAGCAGCTAAAATCACCCAGCAGCTCGCCGCCGTCGTGTATTCCGCTCAGATTTTCAGAATAAATAAATACGTGGATAAATAAACAACGGCATGTTTATTCACTAAATGTAATGCCCTTTTGGGACCCCGGTTAAACGGACAGTCAGCAGAAAGCGCGGGTGTTTATTTTGGTTAATAAAAACGGAGGGCTGAGCGGTGCTGATCGCCGTGGCGATAACGCGCGTCCGTCTGTGTGCAGCCGCGGTGGGAGCTGTAGTGCTGCTGTACAAGAGGGCCCACTCCACGGCGTTCAATAGGCAAACATTTTTAAAAAATGTAATCAGAAGAGCAAATGCGGCAGGGATTACTGACCCAAATACCCGTGCGCACGTCTCAGTCCCTGATAAAGGTACAGAGAGACACTTTTTTTGTGGGGGGGGGGGGGGGGGGCAGTTGGGGGGAGGTTTTATTCATGTAGAAGACTTTGCCTCGGTAATAATATGAAAAGAATGGAAACCGCCCGGGAGCCAATCTCTCCGTGTCGTCGACAGGCGCGTTGGTAGCTGGCTGGGCACAAAGAGCCTGTCTTTGAACAGAACATTCCGGGCACCGGGCGGCACTGAACGATCTGAGGCGGCTTCAATCGACGTGACAGAGTCACTCCTTTTCCGGGTGGGTGAGGCTGATGCGAACGCGAGCGTGTGTCTCGCGCTCACTGAACCGGCGAAGGTTTTTTTTTTTATTGTTCTCAGGCGAAGGCGCGCTTCAGATGGGATCGCTGCGAAACGTCTCCTCGCTAAAAAAGCGCTCGCTTTCCCCCCTTTCTCCTCCTCTTCATCTGAGGAGCGATCCCACCGCCTGGAGTCGGCTGAAACGCTGTCGTTTGAAAAGGGTTTCGCTCGGAGATATCAAACGCCCTTACACTGGGGGTGAGGGAGAGTCACAATCACACCCATCAATGCACTGGGTCAAAGTGCCCTCAGAAAAAAATGGTTCCGAAGGGAACCCTTTGATTCCATAGAGAAACCTATCCTATCTAGTTCAAGGGTTCTTTGACGGGCAAAATGGTTCTGTGTCTCGGAGCAACAATTCACACCCATGATACAGGGTTCCATAAAAAACTTAAAAAGAAAGAACAAGCTGAGTGTCATAGCAACACACTGGTCATAAGTAACACACATAAGCATGGTAACACTTTATGTAACAATGCAGATATAAATGTGTTATACAGTAATAAAAACATGAATTAAAATGAATTGTTTATTGTCAGCTATAACTAATGTATAAAATCATGAGTTATGAAGAAGATTGATAAAACAAGTCATGAAATGTATCACACAGTTGTGATAGTGCACACTGCTGACATGGGAGCATAGCATGATAGTAAGCAAAGCAACAGTGCACACCCCAAGTTAAATAAATTTAAAAAATTAAAATTAAGTTATTCATATTTTCGTAGGGGTTATAACTGCACCACAATTAAAGTCGTAATGGTTTTAAATCACTTTACATTAATCGCACTGTGTATTTCCATACACGCTAGCACAATAGGTAGCAGCATTATGTCCACCGTGGTGCCATAACTTCTTCTTCTGAGGTCAAAGGTTAAAAGGAATAACACACAAATCATCCTACAACCACATATGTCAGCCTAAGCTTTGGGTGCAGCAGAAGAAGATGTTAAACATCCCACCGCCAAGCTGCCAAACAGACAGGTGGACAGCAGGATTTGTGAATCTCTCCCCTGCTCTTACGGAACCATAAGAGAAAATATGAATCACGGAGCACTGAGACATGTTTATTTAAGGGCATTATCTCTTGCCCAGTTATTCCTCCAGAACGATTCCACAATTATTCCACAAGAAATGAATCACCAAACTTTTTGACCTGGTGGAAAAACTTAAATGTTAGTATGCCAATAAAAATATAATGGGGCTAGCAAATAATGAACTTGAAGTCTGGAATCGTGAGTGCTGAAGTCTAAACCAAACGGATGCCAATAAATCTAAAGACCATAAGGGGGCCTGTCACTTTTGATTAGGCCAAAAGGCAAAGACATTGAAGGCTGTTCCACTTTTGGCACGAGCAACTTGCCGAATTCGTGCCATTTGATGAGTGGACCTCACTGTGAACCTTAATGGAGTAACAGTGTTTTGTCATCGTAACCAGGATACTAGTGTGACACAATTATTTTGCCCATTATATGTCTCCGCTAGCTATCCCCAGAGCCAAACCACCACCCTCTCTCTGAACCAAACACACAAGTAGGTCAGGGCTTTTAAAAGACCACTCGAGTTCCTTCAGCAGGTTTGCTGTAGTATTGTATTAATGCCATCCGATCACAGGTTGCAAAGTGCAGCTGATCAGCCCCTCCCCCCTGGTCTCTCAATTGCAGCCAGCCCGTTTCACGCGTCTAGCCAAGCTCTGCCTCCACTGCTGCAGCCAGGCATGTTAAAGCAGGGCTCCGATTGATACCATGTGGGTTGGAGATACAAAGACCCATTGTATTTCACAAATTCCACACGAGTCAGAGTTATTGAATTTGACTTCAGTTTGGCTCCCACAACAGAAGCAAAAGCTAAGGCTCAATCAGGGCCTGATGCCGAACCAAACGCTGGGCTCCCTAATTCCCGAATCACACAACCCCCGTGTTTAATGTCATAACTCTCTCTCTCCCTCTCTCTGCCTCCCTCTCTCTCTGTCTCTATTTCTCTCACACACACATACTCCCTCTTGCTCTCTCGTTCTCAACGGGAGCAGTAAATAGAGACTTGCAGTATGGTGAGAATTATGATTTGTAAGGAAATGTGCTTAAAAGATTGTTCTGAATCTGAAGCGATCAGTTCATGTCAACTTCTGAAGTATTCACAGGAGGATTGAACAACATGACTTGGTATGGGGAAAGAAATTCTAAATGAACAAGATCAACATTCTTTATTACCCCCCTTCTTCACTAAATACCCTCGATTAAAGACTTAGTACTAATTGAAGAACTGACTTTAAGCACTTGCTAATTAACTGAAATGTAAATACATCTTCTACGCTGATATAACCCCCACTTTGAGCTCGTCAGGATGTGCCGTGTTTTAGCCTAATCTTTGTTTTGCAAAAGGGCTCCATTTATAAAACTGTGAAGCAACCGCTTCTATGAAGGACATGGCTACTCGTGGAAGAGATTAAACATTAATACGAACGAGGATGATATGTACATAGCAGGAGATACAGTTGTTTATTTACGCTACACTTGGCACATAGGCTAATCGACAGCAAACTCATCCGCAAAAGGGTGAAATGACCCCAAATGCCCACGAGCTGAATATTCCCAGCCAGGAACATTCATCTCCGTGAAATAACCCGATATGCATGAAGGCCTCTCGCCTGATTGGGTTTTTTACTCCACCGCGGACGTCAAACATGCTTCCAAATTGGAGGCACAAGCAGGAGCACACACACACACACACACACACACACACACATACACACACTGTGCCCCCACCCCACCCTCACAAAAAATAAATAACAAAATCATAAAAGATGAAAGGAAAAAAATGCAGTTTGGCTCAGACACTATTCAGACTTCATTACAACACACTACATCCTGTGGAGCGAAGAGTTGTGGGGGAAAAAAAGAATGGAGCAGACTGATTGCCTACAGAGAGAAGGGGGAACGGGGAGGAGAAGGAGCGCGGCTGATTGTAACCGGATTACTGCGGGAGCCGGGAATCAGATAGGCCGGCGGAGGAGGCCGATAAAACGCCGGTCCTCTCAGCGCTAATCTGCCGTAAAGCTGGCCGCTGAAAAGGTCAGGCCCGGAGCCAAGCGTAGCCGCATCACGGTATGCCACTTCTGCAGCGCTGCCAAGTCCCCCGACCCCAGGGAACGGGCGCCAGCACTCCATACCAACTGTCGCTAATCTATGGATGAAGGCGAACTCAGACACTTGCCTCTCTGTTTCAAAAGAAGCTTTTCGCAGTTCTCCTGCAAGGGCGCCGACACCCGCGCTTCCAATCACCGCAAACACTATACGGGAATCCGCCCGTTTGTTTTGGTGACATTAGAATGAAGTCGGAAAACATTACGTACTGAGCAGGCCGCCTCGTCCGGGGAAATATGCACGAACAAAACAGGCGCTTGACGGTTATCTGTTCCTACATCTATAGATTTACTGAAGTGCGTTTCCTCAGTAGCAGGGCCTCACATGGGATTCAAACCAAATCAAAATCAAAATCAAATCTTACTGTAAGTGTGTAATTCCAATTCTTCAAACAGTGTATCACACAGCCACTCTATGTCTATATTAGCTCCTCTCTTTTTCTACTCTGAAATCCCTGAGCAATAACTACAATGCACAGACTTGCCTGTAAAAAAATAATCCTTTGAATTATAATGCTGTAAAGTGTGTCATGTCAACACTTTATGAGGTGAGGATTCTCCTATTAAACAAGTGATAAACGAACAACAGCTGCCTGCATGTAAGTTGTTAAGTACAGTGCATAGATGTGTCAGGACTGTAAAAATCACTGTTTTGTCTCCAGGACCTTGGTCTCAAGAATAGATAAGTAATATTTTCTCTGGCCTTTCGGTAACCTCCTGGCACAAACCATGTCCGCTACCTCTACACTGGCACAGAGTAAAGCTTCCAAGCACAGGCTAAATAGTTTCCTTAAGGCAAAGTTTCCTGCGGGCCATTGGGCCCTCTAGCGCCCCTGGTGGTGAACACGCATTCCTGGCAGAGCAGCGCTTTTCACTTTAACCGCCAAGTGCCTGAAGTGGTTGTAGCAACATGAGTTGTTCGTTCAGCCAGGCTGTCCGTCTACGAGACCGCGAACGAGTCGACGAGCGAGCGAGGTGCGCTAACATTTGTAGGGGTGTCTCTCCCATCCTCGGCCAAAAATCACAACCTGTTTGCCCATTTTTATAGTAATTGCTTTAACAGGTCCGCCATGCCATCGCCTCGTCCTCCCATAAAACCAGGCATTAAACCAGAATGCACCTCTTCAGCTCAAGCCCCCACTGTTTTCATTGCTGCCTTGCCAGTTTTGAATGTTACCCAATTTATTTCCCAGGAGCCTTAGCAAATAAAAACACAGATCTGCAATTATTTCTTCCAAGAGCGAGATTTACAGTATTGTTTTATTGCATTATTAGAGCAGGCGTAGTTGGCTGCCAGCACTAAGAGAATTTCTTCATGACCTTATTAAGTTGTATGTTGGCCATAGTCAGGTAGTAAAAGCAGAGTGCTGGCACCTGAGACTGCATAATGAAAGCTCGGGGAAGCTGGAGATGTCAGTCTTCAGCAGGGTAATGTCCACCGCATGGGGTAGAGCAAGCTGTTAAGGAGGAAAATAAGTGTCACTGATGGGACTTTCAAATCAACCATTTAAGCCAAGCTGGCTTAGAGGAAATCGCTCCAGTCTCCGCTCCTATTGGCAAGGGCAAGCCGTGTGATTTGTGTTGACTTTCAAAAGCGGAAGAAAATCGGACCAGCTACAAGAAAAAAAAAAAAGAAAAAAACTGTTTATAAAGTGCACATGAAATGTTATAAACACTAAACTGCTCACATGAGATTACAGTTAATAACTTTTTTATTAATTATTCACCAAGTTAGAAAAAAACACCTCTCTTGCATTTAATTGCTTGCAAGTGGCTGGTATCCGATGGGATTGAGAAGCTATCAATATAATTTTAGCCTCTAAATAAATGAAAGAAAAAAAACAGAATATTATAGTATGCGCCCTATCATATTCGATGTTTAAAGATTTATATTATTTACATTGCTGCGGAAGCATCTGCTGTATCATAGAAGCTGCAGCAATAGTAGGCCTATTTCAAGGAGTACTCATAGTAGTGATGGTAAGAATTCATATGAATGATAGTTTAGGGGAATCATGTAAAGCACCACATAATTTGTAATAAATAGCTCATACTCTACTCTTCTCCATGCGTAATTCATTTGCAGTCTTTCAGCAGTTACAGAAGCCAATAGTTCCAAGGCAGGGTGCACTCGTGTGTCTTGGAAAACGAATAGGATTATCAGTTGTCTCTGAACAGGAATGCTCTCATATACACGGGCTGATGGGGATTATTACAGTGCGGATACTTCTGAGGTACGGAAAGACAATGTCTGCATGGAAGCAGAAGGCATCAAACTAAAGCACTAAGACATTTTCTGCTGGACACCAGCCATACACATACAGGCACATACTGTATGTGCAAACACACACACACACACACACACACAAACACACACACACCCACGCAGAGCCGCTGATCCCAATAACAAAGAATACCAATGGATAGCCACTTTATCAAGACCGAGGAGAAAGGCAAAAAGGAGATTAGAGTTCCAGGCGAGACCCTGGCCCTTCCGCCACACATAGGCTGATAATCCCGTAACAAAAGCTGCCAAAACAAAAGCAGGTCGGTTATCCTCACCCCCTCCTGCTCCGGCTAATTGTGGACACTCACAAATCAATTATCAGCCGCCAAACTGACAGGGCGTAGCTGTTTAAACAAATCGATACCGTCTCACGCTGTTGTTTTGAGCACTGCCTCCTGAATCGCCATCGACAAGGCCCGGAAAGGCCGCGTTCTAAAACAATGCATCTATCATTAAACCACTGGCATTTCGCGTAACAATTACCGATCACGAACGTGCGAGCATTATTAATAACGCAGAGCCGAGGTTCGTGAAAGTAAGCGACTCTTCGGCACGGCCTGCGAAGAGCAAGCGCTGCACTTAACCGACGCGGCGACGCACTGGGGGTACAAGCCCGAGGCGAGGCCAGGCGTAGGCAAGCGAGGAAGTAAACGCCGGAGCAGACCCGTCGCAGGAGTACCGTTACACACACGTTCCGCAATTTACTCCCACCGTTGTCTGTCTCCCGCTCCCATTTCATGGCCTTTTGGCATTCCATTAATTTTCCAGCGGTTTCCTTGTCTGTCTGCCGCCGAGCGACTCCGGAATCACACGGCGGTTAGCGCCGGGATTCGCGGCGAACCCGGTCCACTCGCGGTAGCTCCTGCTCGCACTTATCACGGTCTCGCAGCACACGGGCGCGGTCTGTGCCATTAGCCGAGCGATCAGGCCCCGGCGGACGCCGGCTGGAGTGCGGCTGACGCGGGCGGCGGGCGCTCCTGAGAGCAGGCCTAAAGGTCAAGGGGCTCTTTTTCGACGTGGGCCAGGGCCAGAGTGGTTCTTGAGGGACGCTCTTTGTTCTAGCCATAGCAGCTAGCCGTGGAAAATGGCCCGGTGCCTGACTATCTGCTAAGGTACTGGGCATGAAGATGAAGAAGCAAACAGATCACACGTCTGCGCACATTGTGTGTGGAGATTCAGCTTGGCTTTCACAGCTAGTGATAATTAACTTCAAATTTGGCGGTTGTGTTTTAGTAACTTATCAGATTGGGCTAATTGTCCTCATGCCATTTATTCAGGAAATTTGTGACTATGAGCAAGCGTGAAAAATGTGAGCAATTTTGATTATTATTCGGACTAATAATGAAGAGCATTAGTCTGCGTCATATTATGAACAATCCCAAGGACTCAATTCTAAAACAGTCACCTCTGGTCGGTTGTTTCCGATGGGCACTCCATTGTGGGGAACACAAAAAAGGTCCAGCCGGCTTGAAAATGGTTCTTTCAATTAGCATATGAGCATGAAAGCAAAAAAAAAATCTAACTGCTTTCCTCTCCATAAAAAAAAATTTAAAAAAAATACGAGGGGAAAAAATGATAATACAATTTAGGTCTCCTGCTGCATTAACTCTTCCCCGGTTTCCATGGCAACCCGCTCCTGGCCCAGACACTGTGATGGGGTTGGTGGTGGGGGGGGTGCCTCTGAGGACAGGCTGGATTCAGGAGCTTCAGTAATGCACAAAGCCAGGGCCCAGAAGCTACAGCGGCTCCCAGCATTCCACGGGTTAAGCTCATTAGTCGCGCCTCAGCATGTACAGAGATGAGGCTCTATCTCGCCCGTTTCGCCCCCCCCCCCCCCCCAAAAAAAGAAAACGGGGTCAAAGGCAGAGCTAAATAAACAACAGACATTAGGCGGGGGGGGAACATGAGTCTCAGTAACCAAAAATATTATTTTAGGAGTAAGCTAATCAGCAACCCACAGGATACTGTAATCTGTGGTCTGAATCAACTGCAGCTAGTCAACTTTATTTTCCATACTACACAGACACTGTAAATGACCAGCAAGCATATAAATCCCCCACATAAAGCAGAATCTCTCTTGAGCTCCACAAACAATACTGAAAATAGAAAAAAAACAGTCTATAAATTTCATAGTATCATTTGAGAATCAAACAAGCTTTCAGTGCCCTACCATGCCAATAATATTCAAAGCCATTTAATCATCCACTTCTCGTAATAACCACCAGACAAATTACTGACATTCAATAAACCACTCACTACTGTACATCTCTTGAGGTATAACCGGCTTATTTTGTGTAATGAATGCTAGCGCAATCTATTTGTGTCCATACAGTTTCGGCACTCTAATAACCCTAATAATCCTCATAATAATAATAATAATAATAATTATAATAATAATTATAATAATAATAATAATCATAATATCAGTCACAGTTCAGCAGTTTCTGTCAAGGTTATACAGTATGTATTGTGGCAGTGTTGCTATGGTAGTAGTGTATATTCATCAATGTTGATAAGTATCCTTGCCTTATTATAGTGATACGTATCAGCATGGCTACGTAGCTTAATCTGTCAGATTTCGCTGTGCCGCTCTGAACAGAAAAGTACGCTAATTATAAGACTGAGCCCCGACATGCAATAAGCCCCGGGCACAGACCGCCGGAGAGAGAATCAGTCATGGGGCTCGGAGCCTCACACGCCCTCGTTCAGCCGTGGTCGGTGGCTAAAGTACAGCCGCTGGATAGTCCGTCCTGCCCGCAGAGCTAATGGGGAAATATGGCGGCCCCGACTGAGGGAGCAGCCAATCAGATCCTCTCCATGCATCGAGCGAGGGCGGCAGGGCCTCGTTGTCTGTCGAACCCGCGTCCGCCGTCGTGTAACGAACTGCAAACAGGAGCCCGGGAGCAGGCTCGCCGGAGAGGAAGTTTACGAGGCAGCTAAACGCAGTTCAGTCACCGACCTCACCGCGTGCGCCCTGGCACTGCTACAGTGTAATATCTTATTGCTTTACCGTACCGTACCGTCTGTCATGTCAAGAGTCAACCTTTTTCATTATCGCTAGCAGTTTGTTTTTCTGCCTTTTTGAAATTCATGCCCAGTAACAGCGTTTGATGGAATCATGGCTTCAACCGACCGAATCCTTGTACAGGGACCAAGGAGCAAACAAACAGAAAACCAGGGCATAGAGATTTTAATTTCTGCCAAGTTGAGTATTTTTTTTATGCGCACTGTTTGCTGCCCAAGTGTCTTCAACTCCCTCCCTCTCCGTATCGGCACATTATTATCTATTTATTTATTTTCGCATGATCTCTTGGATGTGTTTTGATAGAGTGAAAACCTGCTATTTATAGCAAGCGGAGCTACAATGTTAACATTATATTGAGCGGCTGCACATCCACATCTACCTGGAGGAGAACTGAGGCAACCGGGAGGGAGGGGGGGTGGGGGGTTGATGGGGGACGAGAGAACACACCCAGCACCGCAGATGGATCGGGCCACCTGGATCACGACCCCGTCAAATGGCAGGGGTCACAGGGGTCAGTCAGCGTAGTCACGGAGAGAGGAAACACGACCAGAACACGTCAACCTCCCAGAGCCCTTCTGAGGCCTGATACCACACGTTCTTCCCTTGGGGGGTGAGAGTGGAGAACGGAGACAGGAACACGCAAATTAGCATGACGCTACGCCTCCTGTGATCTCCTGAGATAGCACCGTGAAAGAAATATTCTCCTCCTGGCTAAAGTATAAATGATACGATTTAACTGATTATTGACTTAATTACGCTTATTAAGTGTATGCTTGTTTGTGGCTGCTGCACTAATTGACTCACCACTTGAAGAGCCCTTGTTGTTTTTGAATGCCTTTACTACAGATTCATTATACAGATACGCACACACTCACATACGCACAATACACATAGATGAGCTGATTATGTTGTTCTACACATAAAAGGACAGATACTGTATATATGACACATGTAGTATATGTAATACCATTGAACTCTTGAAAGGTATACTACCTAATTTTTGGTTCTGACATTCTCCTCACCACTAAAACCAAGGCTGCTAAACTCAAAGAGAAAAGTCGGTTAAAGGGTGTCGAACCAGGAATGGGTGAGCTGGGATTCACGTTAATTTGGAGGCTCATGCAGTGCCCCAAGGGAAGGGGGGTTTGAGTAGGTCAGGGGGGGGGTCTCTCCCCCCATCGTGTTCCCAGTACCTCAGCCACGTAAAATCAGTAAAAAGCCACTTCCGTTTTTGGACACTGAACCCTGAATTATTTTCCATGATCTAACCCAGGGCACGTTTCAGTCAAGCCTTCCAAATCCAGCCGTACTCGAAAACAAATAACTCCAGAAACACAAGGGGCTCCTCACAATAACACCACAGGAACGCCACATAATAGTCATGACATAAAAGATACTACCATGTGCTCTTTATATATTGCTTAAGCGAATCCCTCTCCGGCACCTAAAATGATAAGAAAGACAGCTCCTCTTCCCCATTTCCCAACATGCATCTTTTAACTGCCACAGAACAACATCTCATTGAGGAGAAGAAGCCAGAGAAAAAATATCCCGTATAAAAGGCTTCCCTTCTTCCATACCTCTTTCCTACTCAAACTCTTTGTGAAGGAATAATTACATCGCTCCATACCATTCACCGTGCGCTGGTGCTGATGGCCCTCAAGTCCCACAGCATCTATTTTAAACGCACATCATGAATTTTCCCGAGCAGGGCTGAGATCCTCACACCGTTTTAATCAACACTTTTCACCCACCCCCCCCCCTCCCGCCGCAGTGGAGTATCTGAGTGGGGGATTCGCTACTTATATCCATCACTCTGTCAACGCTGAGCCGGAATCCACATCTGCTAGTTATACGAGACCCTTTGATTCCGCTAGCGAGCGAGAGGCAGAATAAACTTTCCTTTTTACCTCATTATGCAATCTGACCACTTGAGCATTGTAAATTCTGCAGAATTAATTGGAAGAAAAGGCGGGGTTTTTTACGGGTCCTTGCAGAGGGGGGACAGTTCTTTGAGTACAGCTCGTGACATCGTTACTCCCTTTGTTCCAGACGAGAGACATTTACTGCCATTGTTTGTGTTTTCTATTATTCCGCCAGATTCATAACAATGCGGGCAAAATTAATCATAAAATTACGCAGATGAAAAGGCTATTTGGCAAATTAAAAGAGGAAGATGTTGGGGAAGTGCAAAGCATTTGTTCTGACATTGTTATTTAAAATGTCAATTGCCAGATTTTTAGTTTTAGCATGTTTTTTTTTTTGTAGTTCACACAGCTTATATTAATACTGTAACTATGCTATAATTAATATGGCACTCCTGGAGTCATGCCAGGCAGAAGTGGAATGTTTATATCAAAAGGTGGATTTAATCACAGCTTGCTTTTTTTAGCGAGCTAACTAAGCTTTGCCACTGGACCGGCCGTCTGAGGCTAAACAAATAAAAGAGAGGCGGAGAGAGAATACACAGCGGCCCTTTTGTTGACGCAAATGGCGAGAACGTTCTCCTCGGCGTTTCAGCAAAAAGTCTGAAAACATGCCCTTCTGCGGGCTTCGTGCAGTAATTCCGCCGAGTTCAATCGCTGTTCAGCACAAAGCGGCAAACGACGGCCCTGAAGAGGAAGTCGCCCCATCGCCCAACGTCTGGAGTAAGAGCGTGTTATTACGGGGCCATGTCCACAGACTTTGTTCTTCTTTGCCGTGCGCGACCAGGAGTCAGCCAGTGTAATTAACAGATGCGTTTCTGGGGAGTGTCCTTGTTGTGGAAACACAATAATAATAAGTATTGGCCCACCTACTCCACCTCTGTAATTTAATAAGCCCCTTTTATACCGATGGTTTTCATGTTTTACCGGTAAGTACAGCAGAGTGCTAACGCGGATGAGCTGCAGCACAGGGTAATCGCCTCCAGGAATTGATATTATTATGGGTTATTACATGTCATGTAATGATTTCCGATGGAGCACTGTGAAATACAACTTGCCTGTTTCTTTCACTGAAAAATAAGGCTAACATGTAGGTTTAGCTTACCATCACACGCAGGGACAAATTATTATAAATGATCATCAACATATCCCTGGGTGGCATTAAACAGATTTACATGGAAGAGATAAACAAAAAAAACAGGAATTGTAGCTTCCTCCTCCACTATAGAATCGACTGTTGATTTTTTTAAAGCCTGTTTTGTGTCGCCGTGCATAAGGACATTTAAGGATATCATAATGTGCCCAGATTATATCAGAGGCGGGCGAATTCAGCCAAAGGCGTTTACGCTCAATCATTTCCGTGCGGCATGACGGATAGACACACGCGCGCGGATTTGGAGCGAGGCCCCCCCGGGGGTCTGCCGACAGTCGGAATCGTTAAACGCGGCGGATGTCCTTGATGTATTCATCAAGGCGGGCCGCGGCGGGGCCCCTCCAGCGTGCGGCTACCTCGGCGCGGCGTTAGCGCGGCGGGGGCTACGCAGAGCCTCGCTCCGGACCGGGGAGACCGCACGCGGCCGCCGACAACGCCTTGTTACGGAAAAAGAAAAAAAACGGCTGGCGCTCCCGGCTGGGCTTTGGCTGACAGCGTTTTGCGGCGGGCCGGGTACGGTCGGCTCTCCCGGGGCCTGTCGGGGCCACGGGCCCTTCCCGCAGGGAGGGGAGAGCTCAGACGGGATCCCTCCTCCGCGGAGCTGTCACGACTGGGCCTCGACAGCGCATCCTTGGGCTCCTCTCGCACGGAGCTCCGGAGAGCCGTTTAAAGGGTGAATATTTAATGCGCGTTGCAGGCGGACGATCACTGTGGGGACTCGCTCCGTGGTGAGAACGCGTGTCGGCCGCACCACAAAGAGCGGGAAAAAAAAACGCTGGATTAATTAAACTGACTGCTTATTAAAATGATGACTTAATGTACAAGAATACACAGCCAGTGGACTACACTGTCGGAAAGCTAACGATGACACGCATAGATGCCATGAAGATATGCGTATATGTTTCATTCATCAATTAATTCTACGACTAGATTATACAGTATTGACTTCATGGTGTATTTGAAATTATATACTACATCTAGCCTGTGCAGTTTTTTCACATGGTACAGGTAAAACATCATAAAAAATGTATGGTAGAAACTATGCACTTGTAAGTCGCTTTGGATTAGAAGCGTCTGCCAAATGACGAAAATGTAAATGTAAATGTAAAAATACTGAACACTTATTCCACGCTGGCCCCCCCAACACACCCCACACCCCTCTCCAACAATATCACCCCCCTCCCCCCTCTGACAATATCGCCCCCCCCAGTAGGTCTATCTCAGCTGCAGTACAGCAGGACCGGGAAGTACGTGTGAAAAACAGGAGTTCATGCTGTTTACAGACATCACTGTGGAAGCTCAAAGTGCATGCAGTATAACTGCACTAAGACCTTTCCCCGCTGCCTTGGTTAATCACAGTAACTGTGCGAGAAATGAAAGCACCTCACAACAAACATGTGCCGTACTTCGACCCATTTCTGGCCACCTCCGAGGATCATATAACAAAAGTCAAAGGAGAGATCGGTCCCAGCCAGGGCTGAAGATTATGCAAATTCATGTTTAGCCTGGGTATAGTGAGGCATTAATGTCATTTAGCTTTGTTCTGTGTCCATGGTGCTGTAAGGACTGAACGGATTATTTTAGGTCAATATGAGAAAGCTAGTCAAGGAAGCAGAGAACTGCAGCAGTATTGAAATCTCTCTCTCTCATTTTCTCTCCTCTCTTTCTCTCTCTCTCTCTCTCTCTCTCTCTCACACGCACACAGACATGCATGCCCACACACAAACACTCACACTAGCGTGCAGACACACACGCACAAACAGTCACTCGCACGCCTACACACAAGCACACACCTGCACGCATACACACGCACATATGCGCGCGCACACAAACACACACTCGCACACACACACACACACACACACCCAGATGAGCACGCTTGAGGTCCCTCATAAAGTGTGTCTATTCCCCCACACAAAGAGCCCCAGTCACTTCATCTGCCACTTTGCGGCACTGACAGCGAATGTAAGCAGGCACTTTGGAAAGACTTACGCAGCACGAGGGCTAACATTTCTGGCTGGATGTTAAGAACAATCCCTCTCACACATATTGGGCCACGTGGGAAACCCTCCAGCGCGTGCTGTCCAAGACCTTTCAACAACGCAGCGGTGCTCCTCAATCTGCCAGCCTCTCCTGCGTTCAGGTCCAGCGCTCTTTAAGCGCACAACCCTCAACACATGGCCGTCCAATCTGGGTCATACCTACCGCCACTGCAGCCGCAAGTCAAGTGCAAAATCACTGACTGACTGACTGACTGACTAACTGACTGACTGACTGACTGACTTTCTGAATGCTTGACTGATAGACTGACTGACTGACTGCTTGACTAACTGACTGACTGACTGACTGAATGGTTGACTGATAGACTGTCTGACTGACTGTCTGACTGTCTGATTGATTGACTGACTGACTGATTGATTGACTGATTGTCTGATTGACTGACTGAATGACTGAATGACTGAATGACTGACTGACTGATTGACTGTCTAGCTGAATGACTAACTAACTGACTGATTGATTGACTGATTGACTGACTGAAAGTCTGATTGTCTGCTTGATTGACTGACTCACTGATTGATTGACTGACTGTCTGAATGACTGACTGATTGATTGATTGATTGATTGATTGACATATTGTCTAATTGTCTAAATGTCTAATTGCCTGACTGTCTGATTGATTGATTGATTTGGGTGCATTAGCAGGCTGGCGGGCTGCTTTTTCCGGAACATGGAAATGTCCGGATCACAGTCGTCAGACTGCGAGGTGCCCTGCAGTCTCTTCACTTGGAGAGAGCCTGCTCACTGTCGCCCGCCCGTCGTCCCAGAGCCCTGCATCCAGGCTTCCTGTCTGAGCCCGGTGGCACCCGATCTCCCCCGCTCCGTCTCCTGATACCACTTCCTGCGCCGATCCCATACTAACAATGTTTACATCTACATTTACTCCATACAAATACCCAGAGCAGGAACGCATGGTTGAAGCCAATTGATTTTCCAATAAAATCACCATTATCAAAATAATAAAATGCAATTCATGGTCCCTCCCCATTATATCAGTGCACAAATGCAGTCAGTGCTTAATTACACACAGTTGGGTTTGATATATTCTAGTGAGAGGCAGCTTCACGTTTCTTCTGTTGAAGGTATTTTTCCTCTGTAATTATATGGAGTAATGGGTGCGTAACCCTGCTCAAAGGGGGATTGAGACAGCTCAGAGAAGCAAGAATGTTTCTTTTTTATTTGATGGCCATGACAGAATAATAGGACAGGAATCCATTGAAACCCTGCCGACTTCAAACCGAAAACTCAAACGTATAACAAAACAAACAGATGCTTATCGATGTTACGTTTAAGGCCTCGCCTGTTTAAAATAAATGTTAGTGCTGAGCTGTTCTTTTGTTATCAGTTATCACTAGTATGTTACTTCCAACAGCCATTGCAGTTGTCTATAACAATTATTACTGAAACGAACAGGGATTTAGAGACATGTAGATAAGAAGTCCAAATGAAAATGCATGAGTATAATGTACAGGACACGGCATGGATATATGGCCTTCGTTTTATCTACGGTGAAACTGAC